>NC_073387.1:9154210-9186710 GCF_028641065.1 Leucoraja erinaceus
CATCTTCATAGTGTTGGCAATGCGGAACTCAAAATGACCTAATGGACAGGGAATTTAATCCTCAGTTCAAACTCCGAACTGAAGAAAATCCTTTTAATCCCATAGGTTTGGCAATTAGAATGTCCACTTCAAAAATATAAATAATAGCAAGGTAGCACACTAAATATATCAATGACATCAATATCCTAAGTTCCAACAAAACAAAAAACATGTTATAAAGCATAGAACGCTACACCACTGCAACTTCAGTCCACAATGTCTATGCCAAACATGATATCAAATTAAACTAATCTTGTTTGCCCACAGTAATCCATATCCCTCCATTCCCTGTACATCCATGTGCCTATCCAAAACCCTCCCAAATGCTACTTTAGAATCTGCCTACACCACCACCCTTAACAACTCATTCCAGGCACTCACTAAATTGCCCCACACATCTTTAAACTTTGCACCACTCACCTTTAAACTTTATCCACCCAGAGAGAAAAGATTCTGACCGTCTACCCACTTTCAATTTCATATAATTCTATCAGGCTCCGACACTCCAGAAACAACAATTCAAGTTTGTCCAACCATTCATTATACCTAATATGCTCAAATCCAGAAAGCACCTGGTAGATCTTTTTTACACACTCTCCGAAGCCTCCACATCCATCCTGCAAAGGGGTAACTAGAACTGCACTCCATACTCCAAATGCAGCCTCACCCAAGTCCAACAAAGCTGCAACATGACTTAATGACTCTTATACTCAATTGCCCGATCAATGAAGGCAAGCATACCATATGCCTTCTTTACCACTATCTACATGCGTTGCCACTTTCTAGGAGCTACGAGCTTGGACTCCAAGACCACTCTGTACAACAATGCTGTTCAGGGTCTTACCATTAGCTGTACCCTTACATTCAACCTCCCAAAATGCAACACCTTCCACTTGCTCAGATTAAACCCCGACTGCCATTTCTCTGGCCATTCCTGTAGCTGATCTATATTCCATTGTATACTTCGACATCTTGATACAACTTGCTGGGTCACATCACTAATGAGCAATGCCCAACCTCCCTGAAAAAGAGGATATTTCCCCTAATTTTTTATCAAATCAATATTCTCAAGTTGGGTGGGTTCTGAACATAATTACACTAGTTGTTACAGAATGGTACTGCTCACCCTGGCTCATCCCTCACCAGGATAAAAAATTGGGGGGGGGGGGGGGGGGGGGGGGGGGGGGGGGGGGGGTTGGGAAAGTTGCACCTACTTGATGAGGCCATCTTCCATGTAAAGATCAGCATAGAAGGACTGGTCATCGTTGACGATCCGGCCTCCTTTGATCAGCAGTCGGTCACTCTGCAAATCAGAAACACACGAGTTATTTCCAGCTCAAAGTCAGAGTTATACAGCACATTCGGCCAAACTCACCCTTGCCGACCGAGATGCCGACATACATACTTCCATTTACCCTTGTTTGACCCATATGCTTCTAAACATGTCATATCCATATACACCTGCTCAAATGTCTTTTAAACATTATTATTGCACCAGGATCCACAGTCCCTGTTTGGCCAAAAGTGACATTCAACTCTCCTTGAAAGGAGCAGCACAAAAACCTGGGATTTTCAGCCATTCAGGAAGCTCCTGTATTCACCAGGGACTGTTCACAACTGCCTGGGCAATATTGCAACAACCCAACCTAGAATCGAGTCTTGAATATTTGTTCTATTCTTGTTGTTTCGTGTATCTTCATGTTAGCAATAACATTCATTATGTGGGAAGTATTTCCCGCAGTCAAGGTCAAAACAAAAAAAAAAAAAAAAAACAAAAAAAAACACTCGGGTCAATGGATCCGAAATATTGAACCTGCTTCTCACAATCTTTCTTCTCTGCACTCTCCAGATGTAATCCAAATTTGGGCAAGGAAGGTTTTAGCACAAATTTGGCCACATCTGTGGTGATAAATGAAATTTTTGACATACACCCCATCTCTACACTTTTTTTACCCGAAGCCTGTTCCTACGTCATTGCACAGATTGGATTTGTTTCTGCAATACTATTCTGCTACAATGCTGAAGAACTATATACTGCATTCTGGTATTTTCCCCTTTGCTCAACCTATTTTACTTGTGTTAGGCTTGAATTTACCTGATCTGACAAAAATCTTTACCTGCATCTCAGTACACGTGACAATAATAAACTAATACAAAGGTATAACATGGCTGTGTGTGCAATAAAAATGGGAAACATGCACAGCAAACCTCCACTTTATCAATTGGGCTCATCTAGCCCCGTGATTTACATGCTAGGAAAGGAAAACAAAAATCAGCTTATGTTGAAAGGAAAGGAACTAGCAATACTTATTGCCCCCACAAGATATAATGATTATAATAAAATCTTTAGATTCCAGTTTTAGTTGTTAGCAGGTTATAGAGGGCCACTCTGATGTTTATATTAAACCAGCCACTTCAGCCTTGATTGATGTGCCAACTTCAAGGAGTCCTCTGGTCTAATGAGTCCAGTACGAGAACAGGATTTGCCCATAAAACACAGCATCAACCTCAATGGAAAATACAAGGCTAACAAACTGATGACAGCACTAAGCAACCATATACATCAGTGGTCTCTGCATGTGGCACAGAAGTAGAAAAGGCACATCAAAGTAACACATGGCATGGTCAACTTGTATGAAAGCATTTCCTTTTTAAAATGGAATGGAATGGCTTTGAGTGGAAGAGAACATCAAAGAGTTGCCTGATTAGGAACAGGATTTGGCTATTGAACTCCTCAAGCTTGCTCCGTCATTATTTCAGATCAGAGCAGAGCAGAGCAAATGTTTGCTGCACTAGCTAGCCCCCCTCAGACACAAGAACTGCAGATGAATGTCAGAAATCGTTCAACCTCTCCAGAAAAGATCGACTCTGCTGTGGCAAGGCCCCATGGGTTGCTCGCTCAGTCTTTTTAATCAAGATGGCAAGTGTGATTGAGCAGTTTGATAACGAAAAGGAATGGAGAATGAACTTCAATCCAGCCTGGCCAAGGCACACAACCCTGCAAAAGCTACCAGGCATCAGCAACTTTCTTCACTCACTCAACAGTGAGTCTCCAGGAGGTGGAACAAAATCACGGCTTCCCCGCCAACTCACCCAATGGGCTGATCTTCAATTGCAATCCAAATGCATCAGCCATGTCATCCTGGTCAACGTTAGCTTGTTTAGCCAATGGACCGACATTTACCCTCCTGGGTACAACCATAAATGTTTGTTCTCATTTCATCCTCCAGCCCATCAAGCACCATCAAGCCTTCAAATGAACAGACTGCAAGGAATGCCCAGGTGCCTTGCAGGGGTGAAGTGGCATCATTCAAAGTGGTTGTAAAGGACCACTAGCATCTCCAACAGGAAGAGTCTAAACTAGTAGTCTTGGCATTACCTGTGACAAGAGTGGGAGTCGCAAGCATACAGAACTAACATCTAAACTCCGCAAGCTTTTGAAACTTCTGAATAATCAAGTGCAGAACACACATGGTTGAAGTCGCCTGAAACACAGGCAATTCTCGAGAGAATATAAAATGGCATGGATGATAAACTTGCCTTCAGTATAATTTCTCTCCGATTGCTTCAGTTTCCTCTCATCCTAAAACCGTGTGGTTGACAATGGCAGCACAGTGGCGTAGCGGAAGAGCTACTGCCTTATAGCGTCAGAGACCCGGGTTTGATTGTGATTACGGGTGCTTATCTGTACGGAGTTTGTACGTTCTCCCCATGACCTGTGTGGGTTCTCTCAGAGAACTTCGGGGTTGCTCCCATACTCCAAGGCGTGCAGGTTTGTAGGTTAATTGGCCTGGTATATATGTAAAATTGTCCCTAGTATGTGTGGGATAGTGTTATGTGCAGGGATCGCTGATGGGCGCAGACTCAGCGGGTCGCAGGCCCTCTATCTCTAAACTAAGACGTTACTTAGTCGTTGCAAACTGCTGCTTGCATGCTGCAGAGAAGTAGAACTGGTTTACTTAATCGTGGATGTGGACTGGGTGGGCCGAAGGGCCCGTTTCCATTCGCTATATCTGAGACTGACAAGTTGGGAACTCGCCAAAGTTTGTTCTGCCACACTCTTATCTAATTTACTATATCACACTTTTGTTTTCAAACATCAGAAGCCATGCACTGGGAGGATAATATCGGAATGCACACAGGGAGTCATTCGCTCAGTGACATCATGTCTAAAAACAGCCACACTCACTACTACAGAAGCTGCTTTGAATTAGGATTGCCTGGGATGGAAATACGAAGGAAAAATAAAGTGCCATGGTAGTTTAGCACTCCAGAATCATCGTTCTGGGAGGCGGCTTCTCACAATGGATGCTGTGTTTGTGCTGCCAAGTTGCAATATCCAGTCCTCTATTTGACAGGAGCTATTCTAGTTAACAGTTGATTAATTTGGGCCAGGGAATGCAAGAGAATGCACAAGCATGTTTGCATCAACATTTGGTGATCATTAAAGGGTAAAAGCTCAGATTCCCCTTTGTTCCTTCCCCAAATACTCGCACTAAAAAGAAGCAGGCCAGCAAGAGACCTGCTAATAATTTGAACAGACAGCCATACAAATCCAAAATCTTCCATAAAGACAAGACATTAACAGCAAAAAAAATAAAAAACATTGTTCTTTCCTATTATCTGTACAAATTCTAATAGGTGGCCTTTACTCATCGCACAGACTTGACTATTGCTGCATTATGCTAGATATTAAAAAGTGTATTTCCTATTCATGATACAGAAGACTCCTTTGACAGGAAAAACATTAAGTACGAATGTAAAGAGCCATTTGAGGCACAATGCACCATGAATGAATTGGCCACAAAACCCCATGACAACGGTGTGGAAATGCAGAGTTGTAAACCATTCAATAAGGTTCCTGTAGTATTGGTCATTAAAAATATTTCATGATCTTATTCTTAATTAGGCATAGGTTACAAAGTTGGTGTTAGAAGAAAGACAATTGCAAGATCTTTCTGGGCTAGCAGCACAGCCTGTGTGCAATGGGGCACACCAAATGCTGCAGACTCTTCAGAAGCATAGGAGTTATGGGTCGACAAGCAGAATGGCAAGTATCGGCAACAGATGAAGCTTTGTGCCATTTAAAAAATATCATGCTTCTGGAGATGCTGCAATGGCCATTGATTAGCTCATACAGATGGGGGTCTATAGACTGGATGTCTCTCACTGCAGCTTAATTGAGTTAATTAGAAGCGAGGTACACCTGCACACAATGAATAGCAGATCCTGTTCCTTCACTCCCCTCCCCCACAAACACAGATTCACAACACATTCATTGCTGCAAAACATGGGCAGCAAGCTTCACAATCAGTCATACATAGCCTCGGCAATAATAATGCCCTGTCCTGTACCTCATTTTTTTTTTTAGTTGAGGCAATTTTAAGGAACATTACAATACAAAGGGAGGTTGTTGGACTTAAAACCAACAATCTGTATCATTTGTGTAGGAAGGAACTACAGATGCTGGTTTAAACCGAAGATAAGACAAAATGCTGGAGTTACTCAGCGGGACAGGCAGCATCTCTGGAGAGAAGGAATGGGTGACGTCTTGGGTCGAGAACCGAGAGTCTGAAGGAGGATCTGGACCCGAAACATCACCCATTCCTTCTATCCAGAGATGCTGCCTGTCTCGCTGAGTTACTCCAGCGTTTTGTGTTTATAATCCGTATCATTTTCCCGACTACAAAGTAATAGGTAGGAAGGAACTGCAGATGCTGGTTTAAACTGAAAATAGACCCAAAAAGCTGGAGTAACTCAGCGGCTTTGACAGCATCACTGGAGAAAAGGAATAGGTGACGTTTCGGGGTCGATGCCCTTCTTCAGTCTAAGTAATAGGATTTGCAACTGGAAATTGTTAGGATTTTGGAAACGACGACAATAGAACAACGTCTGCTCAATCTGCTCGTTGTTAATTATCACGGTTATCTCACAATAATTAATCTAGAAATTAATGAGGGAATGAATCCCCGTGTATATTTTCCCTTGCCATACCATACTGTTGACTTGACATCCAGCTCCTTATATTTATTTATTTCTTCTTTATAACTAAATCCTTCCTCAGCATTATTCCTCCCCATCTCAGTTTTACGATGTTGGGATCTTACTTGGCAACCAGTTGAAGCTGTGGAATTCCTTTGCCAAAGCTCTCCCACTTGAAGATCAAGCTTTTATCACAACCTTTGGCTTGGAGTCAAGGTCTATTTGCTTTTTCTCCTTCTGATGTTTTGTATTGAATAAGGGTCTGAAGAAGAGTCTTGACCCAAAACATCCCCCATTCCTTCTCTCCAGAGATGCTGCTTGACCTGCTGAGTTACTCCAGCATTTTGTGTCTGGTCAAATGTGTTGTGCTGTGTTGCTACATGTTATGTGGCCAAGACAATGAACAGATACCACTCTCAATGTGGTGATCGTCCCCAACAAGACAAGCACATGATGGTGTGGATGGAATTTGACCTTGGACCTTCCCAACCAGAGGCTGAAGCAATCTCTCATGTTCTCATAACTTTGAGAAGTTGCCATCTGTTTCTGAACTCCTCAGCCAGGGGAAATATCAAAGAGAGTTTTGTACAACATTTAATTTAAAAAAAGGAATTTAAATCATGCAGCACTTTGTAGAAGATCAAAGTACTCTACAGATAAGTACTGAGTTGCAGATGTTGGTGTAAATACGAGCCAATCTGCACAAAGCAAGCTCCCACTAATAACTGTAAAGTGATGATAATCCAGAGTAATAGTGGAATGAATATTGGCAAGAATGACCTTGCTCTTCAAAATGGTGCTATATTAAGAGAACAGACAGCACCTGATCAAGAATACTTCCCACACTACATTGCTGGAACTGGGATGTTATGCTCATTCTAATTCAGAGCTCCTGGTTTATTGTTTAGAACTTGGTGCAGCATCATGTCCACATAAATCACACCCAATACTACTGTCCAAATGTATAAAGACCCTTCCATTCTATCCCCTTATTTCCCAGCTGCTGTGGATGGGGGACCAAAGAATCCCAAACAATACGTTAACAAAGGGGAGCCAGTGAAGTGAAAATTGGGTTAAAATCAGTGACGTAATCAGGGACTACACAAGAGCTGACAAGGCTGCTGCAAGCCTGATTGACCATTGAGATGTCAGTGCAGTGAGCAAGATGGGGATGCTGGACACGTGGCTAGGAATTGCAGCTGTACGTTCTATTGTCTTCTCTTCCTTCTAAAGCAAAGGCCACTTCCTGCTCGCCATGTGTTCCAGGCATCAAGATGTACTTGAATCAGGGAAGATCAGGTTTTTGTCTCTGTGGGCCACGTTAGTAGGTGGCACACATATAAAATCAAACGACATTTAGTTTAGCTTAGTTTAAGAGATACAGCACGGAAACATGCCGTTCGGCCCACTGAGTCGACACCGATCAGCAATCCCAGCACATTTAACACTATCCTACACACCCGAGGGACAATTTGACACTTATACCAAGCTAATTAAGCTACAAATCTGCACGTCTTTGGAGTACGAGAGGAAACCGATGATCACGGAGAAAACCCACTCAGTCGCTGGAGGAACATACAAACTCCATACACACAGCACCCATAATTGGTATTAAAACCAGGTCTCTGGTGCTGCAAGCGCTATAAGGCAACAATTCTACTGCTGCGCTGCCGTGCCGCCCTTTAATTTCCATCCATATCAGGTTGTCATTAACAAATTTTGGTCCAGGCAGGATTTAATCAAAAAGCCCTTTCCATACATCCAGGCATTAAAATATTCAAACATAGCAAACCAGCAAATAAAATAAAAATGCAAGTTAGACTTTGAGGCTTGTTGCTCAGACCATGATTTAGGCAGACATACATCACATCATAAACATTCTTCCATTAAAAGCAGTCTTTCGCCACTTAACCACAGGCACATGATCCAACCCACCCATACACAGTAACAATTTGTTTTAGAACAGGAACAGACGCATACAAAAAAAAAGAATGAATTACAGAAAGAAGTTGTGTCTCCAACATGAATGGGCAGCACATCCAAATGAGAGAAATCCAATGTAATATTGGAAGGGAAGTCACTGCCGAATTTATATCCCACACATGGCAACATATTTCTGAAGAAGAGAGGCAGCCTGACAGATGGCCGTTTGCATTTCCATGAATTGAAAGGTTTTGTAAATTAAACTGGACAAAATGATGCAAATAAAATAATGAAAGACCTGTATCGAGTCAGGCAATTTATTCAGCAACTTTGGAAGTCTCAATTAGATGATCGTTACTGAACTAATTAAGTCCTTATGCATCCCCGTTTCACATGCTGAAAATACTAAACTTTGTGACAATCATAACCAGCCTAAAGCAATCGGTTTTTCTTCAGTCTTACCTTATGGAAATTTGTCGTCCAGGCCAATTTTTTTCCTATAGGACGCAAAATAAACCCAGACGCCAAATATTTACAGTTCGTGTAGCAATCTCAACATTGCTGGAGAGGCGAGCAACACCACTGGAAGTTCAGCAAACTACTCAAATCTTTCAATGTACCATTAAAGTCGTGAGTACAGAACAAGCAGACATGCACACAACGCTAAAAAGCAAACTGCTGGAGGAACTCAGCAGGTCAGGCAGCATCTGCAGTGGGAAAGGGATGTGTGAATTTTTGGATTGAAACTCTGCATCAGGACCTCGATCCAAAATGTTGACCATTCCGTTCCCGAAGTAGATGCTGCCTGACCCGCTAAGTTCCTCCAGCAGTTTGTTTTTTTGCTCCTGATTCAAGAAACTACAGTCTCTACGAGTCCAGTAGCAGGGCAAACTTAACAGTCTTCCTTTCTCACATTTATCCAGTAACAGTTTAGGTCAATGTTTCCTCCTTTAAATATTTGCCTAATCTTCCACATTAAAGTCCAACTCCAAAGTGGCAGTGCTGGCTTGAAGTGCTAAATGGTCTCCGCCTGCACCTATTTCCTATAAGGTCCATATATTCACCATAAACTAGCTGCTATTGCCAGTGTTTCTGTGGGAGATACAGGGTAATGGTGTAAAACATGTAATTAAACCAAACTCACTTATATCCCAGGTTACAGACTGATTGAGCTGGCCACATTTCATCCAGACCCCTCCCTCTCAATTTTCAGCTCAAACTTGGTGGAATCAACCTACCTCAGGTTAACAGACAAAAAAAAAGTAACTGAAATTCTCATGTGCAGTTCTATTCCTATTGTACACAAATGGTTGTGTTACTCATTTTAGCCACTGCAACCGCCTTTCGATTCTATACAAGGTCAAAGAGACATCAATCCAAACATACAACACTAGATCATGGTTTCCATGCCCCACAACATGCAATGCAATTGCAAACCACAGCTTCAGTATGACCCCTAAAGTCTGAAGAAGGGCCTCGACCCGAAAAATCACCCATTCCTTCTCTGCAGAGATGCTGCCGGCCCGCCGAGTTATTCCAGCTTTTCATGTCTATCTATGGTTAGTCTGTGTTGGGTTAGGTACCTTAGAAGGGACAATAGAGGTTTTACGAACGATAGAGATGCACAATACAAAAACAGGCCCTTCAGCCCATTAAACCAATGCCGATCATCAACCAACCAACACTAATCCTACATTCTATTTTTATAATTCTCCCCGCAATATTTTCAATTAAGGAGTCGGGGGATATGGGGAGAAGGCAGGAACAGGATACTCATTGGGGATAATCAGCCATGATCACATTGAAAGGCAGTGCTGGCTCGAAGGGCAAAATAGCCTACTCCTGCACCAATTGTCTATAGTAACTCCCCCCCTCCATTCTATCACTCGCCTTGACACGAGGGGCAACGTACAGCGGCCAATTCATGTTTAAACCTGCACGTTTGTGTGATATTGGAACGGAACTGCCCTCACTCCCTCAGCCAAAGTAAACCCATGCAGTCACAAGAAGTTGTTTCAAACCCAAAGCTGGAACTACCCGAGGTTAAGATTGAGACTAAGCCACTATGTTGCTCTAATTATTTCTGACACCCTCACCCCAAGCTTTCGACACATGGTAGGGTAGGGTGTTAGGAGTTGGAGTTCCTAGGAGGTAAATTGACCAGAGGACAAAATTTAAACATCACAGTTGTTGTCCATTGCATGAGAAAAATGCAAGAGAAAGAAAATCAGTAACAACATTTGGGATGTCCTTGTGAACTAGACTATATCGATCGAACCTAGTATAATGCCAGCCATATGCACTGCCTTGGCAGAGCAGCCAGTCATGGATCAGGATGTGGGCTCATGTGTACGTAAAGGGCAATTGCACTAGGTCCAGAATGTCAGCTGAGGACTCTTGAACCATAGCCACACACGAGTTGGCACTTGCAGGCATGGACAAAGAATAGATGGGAGGAACTGGAAATGCAACTAGACTGAAAGTCCTATGTTTGATTCACGATCTTCCATGTATTAGTCATCAAGCCTAAAAACGACACCAGAGGAACAAGAATTGTCATGACACCGATCAGAATTAAACCAGGAGGATGTTGGCCACCCAGGAGCACCTGCTGGAACACATCAATGCTAAAGTCTATTCTGCTCAGAACAATCTACAGCCAGGCATTGTTTAAGGTATTTGATGAAAGTGCGGGCAGGTTCTCAGGTACAAAAGGATGTCCATTACCCAAACATGGGCGCCTGCTTCAGAAAGGATGGAAGACAGGAAAAACAGCCATAGATATTTACCTGACAGCATTATCCTATTTTTTCCTCCCAAACATAAAAAATGTCAAAGTGTTTAAGTGAAAGATTTAACTGTAATGCAGCCGCATACCCCAAATGAACAACAGATGAGTGCTAGCGAACGCAGACCGCCGATATAAAAAAGAATCAAGAAACTTTTTGATAAGAGACAGAAATAACACCAAAGGTTAGCAACCAGACTGCACAAAGTTAGGTCATGGTGGTTGGAAATGTGCAAGGGAAAAGAGTGAAATGCTATTGGAAAAGCAGAGTGATTAAAACAGGAGAGTGGGGCTGAGTGGGTGAAACAGGCACCAAAGTCTGCAGAATAATACAAAGGCAGAGAATGGAGGAAAATCAGATCCAAGTCAAAGGCACACAGACTTGTGAATGGAACTTAGGGGTAATAAATTTTCTTTACTCAGAGAGTGGTAGCGGTGTGTGGAATGAGCTTCCAGTGGAATGGAGGCCATTGGTATCATTTAAAAATAAATTGGATCAGAAGCAGGCAGGTACTAAGGGGGTTCAGCACGGACTTGTAGGGCCAGATGGCCTGTTTTGCTGTAATTGTTATATGGTTATAACTATGAATTTTCAGCAAAAATTACAATGATTTGAACCAGTCCTTGCTTGCTCTGAAGGATATGCCAAAGGGCCACCTCCCACTTCCCCTTACTCCCTCAGCCATCTGACCCCATTCGAACCCTGCGCCCCTCCACATGTCTCCCACAGCCAATTGCATTGATCACATTGAGTAGCTGAATGGCTTTTAATTGACATTTAGTTCAGACCCAAGTGAGAGATGGATTCAGGCGAGGAGGGGTGATTGGCAAATGGGACAAGTGGGGAGAGAAGGGTGCATATAGTAACCAATGCAGGGGTGAAGCAGACAAGGGTAAAGGGTGTAAATGGTGAAATCTGACAAGGAAGGAAGATAAGGAATGTAATGTATAAACAGATGTGGAGTGGAAGAGGAGAGGGGCGAGAGAGAAGGATGATAGGTACCCAGAGGAGGGGTGAGAAGTGAGTGGATGGAGGGGAAAGGAATTGGGTGATGGAGAGATTCCATAGGATTGAAGAGTATGTTATTCTGGTGGAGCAGGAAAGAGGGGGAAAGGAAGTCTAGTTAAATGACTGCCAAATGCAGAGCAGAGTGATGCACTGCAGGGCTTAGCCACAAGAGGGAGGCCTCGCGTTCAAATGACTTATTGGAAGCCTTCACTGCAAAGCCAGGCAGGCGTGTCCTTGCAGAGAGAGCTAAGTGCCTCCTCCAGTACTCCAATCCAGCAATGACTCGCATTTCCTCACCACACTCCACGGAACAGCCAAATCCTGTTTCAGTAAACTCACACGTTGAAGTCGTGATTTTTCACAAATCCTCTTTTGACTTTGACCCACTTATATTGTGCATATTTAACCATAGAGAAGTTTTAAAATATTGAAACCAAACAAGGCAAGATCATTAATCCCTTGCCAAGATTTTTTTTTTTTTTACAAACATGTTATATTGTTTTGTTATCCTACATATTAAAAGACAAATTATTAAAGTCAAACCTTTAGTTGCAGCTATTTCCTACCATTGAGGTGGATTTCAACAGTAATTTAGGAGGGATATTTTGATGGTATTTCTTTGTGGAATTGGGTTCTGAATACGTGCCCTTGTTAATCATATTCTTCTAATTTGTTGATCCATTCAACCACGTCAATTTATCTGCTATTGAAAGGACCATATCCAGGATGCTTCGGATGCAAAATATTATCAATTGCATGACCTAGTATGGTGTTCCACAGTACAGCTCCTTTAACATATTATTTGCAAAACATCAGTGACACCCAAGTGCAAAACTACACCCTATGAGTATCATTAGCAAAAGATCATTTGTGCAGGAAGGAACTGCAGATGCTGGTTTACACCGAAGAGAGACATGAAATGCTGGAGTAACTCAGTGGGACAGGCAGCATCTGGAGAGAATGAAGGGTGACATTTCAGATCTAGCAAAAGATCACCATCTTCCTCCCCCCCACCTATCCTACTGATTATATAATACGAATATAATCAAGTTCTAGTTTAAATAATAATCGTCTCTGAAACATAACCAGCATCGCGTGGGAATTGCAGACACTGCTTGCTCAAGATGGAATACTGGAATTCCAATCCACAAATGGCAATGCAGTTTCTGCTCCCACTATCCCAATTTTCACAGAAATGTTAATATATTGCAATAATTCATTGCAAATCCCATCAAAATTCCATAATACCAATTTAAAAAAACATTGATACCATAGAAAACTGTCAACAAAATCCTCTAGTACATGATGCAGACATAATTTTCAAAACTCAAGCAATAACAAAGTAATAGGTGGATATAGACATGAGTGGGTGATGAGCAGATGGGTGCAGTAAGTGACAAAGACTAGAGGTAAAAGGGCGCCAGATAAAGAGAGAAAGGCAGTGAAATATTTAACCAGAGGGATGGATATGAGTGGGAGGGAACAGGGTGAGGAGACAGAATAGAAAGCTGGAACGTGGGGATGGGATGAGCATGGATGGGGAAGTCCTTCTCCCCCATATCTGCCACCACCAGTTTTATATTTCACACCTCTTCTTTCCTATCAGACACCCTTTTGTCTCCATTTCACCTCTGCGTTTTGTTACATATGGGCCTGTCCCACTTGGGTGTCATGCAGGTGGCGCGCGAGGATTTTAACCATCCCAAAATCCTGGGGCGCCGCTCGTAACTACATACACCACCACACGGCATGCGCGAATCATGCGCGCGTCACGACGTGCCAACCAATTTTTAGGATGTCGCGTAAATGTCACGGATGAACACGGAGGGGAGGCTGGCTGGACTCACCTGAGTGCCATTTATGTTATGTTGTGGACTTTATATGTTTGTGCTTTTTTAAAATTTTTAATTCAATTTCAATTTTATTTTTAATATGTTTCATTATTTATTTATTATTTATTATTTATTTTTATTATTTTTCTTGTGATTTTTTTTTTAACGATACTGCCTGTAAGGGAAATTCATTTTGTTGTCTCAAATTGAGACAATGACAATAAATTGAATACAATACAATACAATACAACAAAATGACGTGCAAATTGCATCCAAGTGGGACAGGCCCTTTACTCCACCCATTCACCAACCACCACCTGTGCACCCATCACAAGCTCAAGATTCCAGCATTTGCATTTTCTTGTCTCTCCAGTTTGCAGCCTTAATTCTCCCTTCTGTTCTTGCAAATAACAGATTTTTCCCATTCTCCCTGTGCTAGTCATACCCGCCTCCATCACTGGGCTTCCAAAGGCCTTTTCCATGTATTCAACATTTTAACAGCTGGAAAGTTTGAACAATTATTCCCAAATGTAATCAGAATGGCTGCGGCAAGTGTGACTGATACAAAAGAACAATGAAAGTGAATGAACCTTCCCCATCAGACAGATACCCTGCTTCCACAGAGCATCTCGCATTGGGTGGAGGATAGAAAACAAGCACAATAGATCCTCAATAGTATAACTCAATAAGGATCTCCTGCATTGTTCACCTTTCTTTACCATTTCAATAAAACACCAAAATCAGTTTAGGTAAAATGGAACGATATCCAACAGGCTACCCTCTCCTTCTCAAGAATAATCAAAATAATCTGTCTGTAAATATCACTTTTCTATGGAAGCTCTTTCATTTCCCTTCTCAATGCATCCCTACTGTAATTATATTTTCCTCCTATCATTTAGTGCAGGTCAGTCTACATGGAGACACAAGACTGCAGAAGCCGGCATCTGAACAAAAACTGCTGGAGCAACTCAGCAGGTCAGGCCCCATCAGACTAGGTAAGGGGGCGAGGAGACAGCTGGAAGAGAAAGAGAGAGAGATAGGGGTGGGGCAAAGCCTGGCAAGTGATAGGTGGATGCAAGTGATGGGTAGAGATAGTGATAAAGGCTGGTATTGAAAAGGAGACAAAAAGGTGTCGGGTAAGAAAAGAAAATTGTAAAGCCAAAGGAGGGATATAAGTGGAAGTTGGTTGGAAGAGGGGGATAAAAAGGGAAAGAAAGACTTGGGGATGGATGGGAGGCGAGCATGAGGATGGGAAAGGCTCAGGGTGATGGGATAAATGAGTGGCGAGTAAGGGGGCACATTGCTTGAAATTGGAGAATTCAATGTTGATAGTGTTGGATTCTAGGCAACCCAAGCAGATTGCGGTGCTGTCTACATATTAGACCAGTTTCTCTTTAAAGGAGATATCAAAATAATTCAATTCCTCTATTCTTTCCAAGCAACTTCTATGTTCTAACTGTCTCTCTATACACATAACTGGAAATCATTGCATGTGCTTCCACCACCCATCTAGATCACACATTCCAGATTATTGGGTGGCACTCAGAAGAAATGGGTAGAGCCACAGCCTCACCCCCAGCAACCTGGATGCAAACCTGACCTCAGGAGATGTCTATGGGGGAGCACAGTCTTTGCATGACCCTACGGGTGCCCTCCAGGTACTCCAGTTACCTCCCACATCCCCAAATCATGCATGTTGGTAGGTTAGCTGGCCAGGGTTCAGGAGAGCGGTATAATCTCGAGTGGGAGAGGGACAGGTGATGCAAGTGTAGGGAATACAAAACCGGTCATGGTAGTATGTGTATAAAAAATGGGTGTTCAATGGTTGTCACAGACTTAGTGGACCCAGGAGAAGAAGGGTTCCAACTAAGAATGTCACCTGTCCATTCCCTCCATAGATGCTGCCTGACCCGCTGAATTCATCCATCATTTTGTGTTTTGATCAGTGGACTGAATGGGTCTGTTTCCACGCACTCTCTCTATTCATCTATTATTAACCATAGGCGTATAAAAATAAATCTGCCATCATCCTGCTCCTGATAATGGAATCACTAATGAAGGCTTGTACTGAATTTTCTTCAGCACCAGCTTCAGGAATCAAGCTCTCCTCTCATCCTCTATCCTATGCTTTATCAATGACCACATTTAGAAGCTGAGAGTCTTAGTCGCCTCAATGTCAAGGTCAAACTCGGAGGCAAAATAGAAAGAAAGTGATGCAAAGGTGCAAGCGTTTGAGGGGTGGCAGCAGGAAATGAGGGAACAAAGACTCCCTTTAGATGGGATAGTTCCTAGATTCCCCATTAAACTGGCTGAGCGTTCATGACAAGAGGCCTCTGCTCATACAAATCACAACAGAGAAATTTTAATGCATCAATTAAATATAAAAACGTCTTAACCATAATTCTGCTCATTTCCATTTGTCTCGGACTAATTCTGGCAGTAATTGATTCAGCAAAATGAGATGCAGCTCGTTCAGACAAGGAGAGCGGGCACACGAGTTACAAGGGATCCCCACCCACTCCCTGACTCCACCCCAAAGGATAGAACATTTGGTGCTCTCCACAATCAAAATGTAGACGATTTTAAATCACTTCACGTTACAATCCCTTACAATGCCACAAATGGACAACATTTCGGATTTAGAATCTGTTTATAAGATTGGATATTGATCTATAAACTGATTAGCAGCCAATTTCCTTGGAGGGTGTGGGGGTTAAAAGAAAATCTCAGACCTGCTGTATATACCGCACTGGGTTAATTTCTTTTGTTTGACCTGTGCCTCTCCCGCTCCCCCAAAAAACATTCTCTAATCCGTTACAAACAAAGACAGCAGCCGCACACAATAATAAAATTGGCCCGGAAAAGACACAGGAGCCAAGTGGGGACTTGTGTTAACCGCCAGCCAGTCCTCAAATCAGCCTCCAAACCCAACTGCGTGTCTCTATTTGTTCCACTGTTCAAAACGCAGCCTCTCTGATGTAAAGGGGAGAGGCTGTCTGTGCCATAAAGCACTAACTGGGGCGGCGTTCCCCAGCCCAGTTCAATCGCCAACTGCTCCAAACACGGCATGTTTGGGGGGAAAAAAAAACATAACCACTGCCAATTGCGCTGGAGATTTAAATAAAAACACATACGTCGCTTTTTAAATAAATTGCTTTAAACATTCATCATTTCAGCCTCTGGTTTCTCCTTTTGAACACGCCTTTACAATGAATTGAAAAGGTGCAAGTCCATATCGTTGTTCAGCCCTATGAACATGTGAAACACACACCGAGCAACTTTTGTGTGCAATTTTTAAGCTGCAATTGGGGGAGGAAATCAAATCAACATGGATTTTCCTTGTCGGGGAAAGAACAAGGGGATTGCAATCCAATGCGGATTCAGTTATTTTAGGGACACGGTGGCTTCTTGCAACGGGGCTGTATATCCCAGGCGCGCTTACTCACACACTCTCACACAAAAAGCCTACTCAAGTCTTGTCGTATCTGCAGCACAATGCCCTGGACGTCAGCCCTGCGCTGCATCAAATATACCTCTCTGTTGACCATTTGCAATCCTCTAACCTCCACGCACAGAATCCAAAGAGAAGCCCAAATGCACGGCTGCAAGATGCAACGAAACAAACAAAAAGACGCTTCGCATACATACCGTTATCCGCGGAATATTCTTTTTACCCTGATACCCCGACATCATCGTGCTTAGGGTATTACAGTCTGGAGTTTAAAAAATAAAATGTTCACACAAAAAAACGCAGCACTTTTTTCACTCTCTTTAGCTGTGTCTGCTCGATTGTTACGGGGACGTGATTTGCTCCTGTGCCCATACAATAGCAGCGCTGTGCGAGTGTGCAGCGACTGACTATAGGCTGTTGTGGGCGCCTCCTCCGGAGCCTGCTATTGATCGCTGTCTGCAGCGCTCGCCTCGCCCAGTGTGCAGACTGCGAGAGAACAGGGGAACCGCGTCTGAACCACACCGCCAGGCGGAGCCAGTACAACTCCAGTCCAATGTCCAGCAAAATCTCCGGCACCTGAAAAAAAACTCCCCAGAAATCAGCCGGGGAAAAAAACTAAATAATTTGCGTCCTCTTGGGCGTCTGATTTTTTTTTGTTGCTGCATCGGACTCAATTCCTCCTTCTCCCTGCTGACAATGATCTATTCTACATTTTCATTAATTGCCCTATCCCCTTTGATATCTCATTCTCACACCTTACCTTCCTTGTCTCTTCTTCAGTCTGAAGAAGGGTCTCGACCCGAAATGTCGCCCATTCCTTCTATCCAGAGATGATGCCTGCCTGCCTATTCTTTCTATTTTGACCTTGATATTGAGGCGACTAAGCTTCTGAATGTGGTCATTGATAAAGCTTAGGATAGAGGATGAGAGGAGAGCTTAATCCCTGAAGTTGGTGCTGAAGAACATTCTGTGCAAGCCTTCATTAGTTACTCCAGCATTTTGTGTCTATCTTCAATTCCAAACGCCTCTCCCTCCTTAGTGATATCTAAGCTATAGCCACATGTGCTTTATATTTGTATGCTATTTATAACACCATTTAACATTACGACTTAGAATTAAAATAACTATGAGCCACATATAAAAGGTCTGGTCAAATTTACAATACATCTCTGCATTGAAAGGGAGTGTTCCTTTCAAGTGTATGGATATTTTGTGACTTGTTCAATGAGGCCTGGAGAATATTACACGTGGAAATCAGAGCTGCCAATTCTGGTTGGCTGTGCTACAGGAGGTTTTATTGTCGCTCTCTTCTGGCCAATCTTCCCCAGACACCCCCTGGTGTTGATGAATTACAGAATAGAGTCATAAAGTGATACAGTGTGGAATCAGACCCTTCGGCCCAACATGCCCACACTGGCCAACATGTCCCAGCTACACTAGTCCCATCTGCCGGTGTTTGGTCCATATCCCTCCAAACCTGTCCTATCCATGTACCTGTCCAACTGTTTCTCAAATGTTGGGGTGGTCCCTGCCTCAACTACCTCCTCAGGCAGCTTGTTCCATACACCAACCACTCTTTGTGTGAAAAAGCTACACCTCAGATTCCTATTAAATCTTTTCATCTTACACTGCTGGTCCTTGATTCACCTACTCTGGGCAAGAGGCTGTGCATCTACCCGATCTATTCCTCTCATGATTTTATGCATCTCGATAAAATCACCCCACATCCTTCTGCGTTCCAAGGAATAGAGTCCCAGCCTACTCAACCTCTCCCTGTAAGCTCAAACCCTCTAGCTATGGTAACATCCTTGTAAATCTTCTCTGTACCCTTTCCAGCTTGCGTAGTAATTTACTACAGTCCCCATCTGCAGTATTTTAATTTTATACATCCATCCTCACTGTACACCACCATCTCACTCAGTAACGAAAGGCACAGTGATATGACTATTGATTTCTCTAACTTGAAGTAACCTCGACATTCCCTCTCTCTCTATCCCTGTACCACCCAAGTCGCACCAGCTTCTCGTTTACAAACAAACAGCTAACAATGGCCAGTTTCCTTTACCATCATTACTTTTTACCATATCTTTCATTCTTTATCTCTCTACATCATCATCTATATCTATCGATTCCCTTTTCCTTAACTAGTCCGAAGAAGGGTCTCGACCTGAAATGTCACCCATTACTTCCCTCCAGAGATGCTGCCTATCCTGCTGAGTTGTTCCAGCTTTTCGTGGCTATCTAAAGATAGAGGAAATGGGAATGATGGGATTGCTTGGTTCAGAGCTAGTAGCCGCATGGGCTGACTGGCCTCCTTCTGTCTCCTGCCTGAAAGTGGCGTGATAGGCGGACAGAGTGATGAGGAGGGAGGCTTTTAGCCTGCCATCAACAGTCTGGGCATTGGGTATAAAAGTTGGGGTGTTAATTTGCAGTAGTACAAGATGTTGGTGAGGCTGTACTTGGAGTATTGTCTTCGGTTTTAGAAAGATGCCATTGAGCTGGAAAGACTGCAGAAGAGATTTATGAAGATGCTGCTAGGATTTTGGGGACAGTTATAGAGAGAGGTTGGGCAGGCTAGGACTTAATTCCTTGGAACATAGGAAACCGAAGGATGATCGTTTAGAAGCGTATAAAATCATGAGGGGCATAGATAGGGTAGATCCACACAATTTCCCCCCAATGTTAGTGCAGTCAAGAACTAGTGGGCAGTTGAGAGGGGAAAAATTTGATAGGAACCTGAGGAGCAACTTTTTTAAACAGAGACACAAGAGACTACAGCTGCAGGAATCTTGAGCAAAAAACAAATTGCCAAGAGCCCTCAGCAGGCCAGACAGGATCTCAGGAGGTAAATGGGCAGACAATGTTTTTTGACGGGATCCTTCTACAGTCTAATGAAGTAGGGGGAGAAGCTGAAAAAAGAAATAGAGATGTGGGGCAAAGCCTGGCAATTGACAAGTGGAAGATAGACACAAAATACTGGAGTAACTCAGCGGGACAGGCAGCATTTCTGGAGTGAAGGAATGGGTGATGTTTCGGGTCGAGACCCTTCTTCAGACATAAGTGGATACAGGTTGCTGGATGGGAGGCATGTGAGTGGAGATGGTGACAAAGGCTAGAAGTGAAAAGGTGACATAAGTGTGTCAGACAAACAAGGAAGGGGAGGAATTAAATATAAAGAAGGAAGGAGGGATATGGGTGGATGGGGGCGAGTGGGAGGAGTAAATAGCAGGATAATAAGATAATGTGGGACTTGCAGATGAGACGTGTGGAAGGAGGAGGGGAAAGGACAGGTGATGGCGATGGTGGAAGATATGTGTGCACACCAGGGGGGATATAAAAGGAGAAAATAGATCACATATGATGTGTTAGCATTGAGGATAGTGAGATGAGTGTGTAAAATACTCATAAGCAAGGGCAGTGTTAGATCAAGAAAGTGGTGATGTTGGGGCTTTTGAAGAGCTTAAATGTGGATAATGTCACAGGGCTTGATGGAATCTATCCTGTTATTGAGAGAGGCAAGAGTGGAAATTGCAGGATCTTTACAAAGATGTTTGTAGCTTTGCTACCCACAGGCAAGGTCTTGGATGAGAGGCCTTTGGAAGATGAATATGAATCGCAGCTGGGTTTTATTTTGCAATGCAGAGAATACAAGGTCTGGAAATAAGTTATTTGAAGCAGTAGTTTCAAGGAGATGATCATGCTTCACATAACCCTGCCCCTCATCTAACCACACTAATATAATTTTTATAATGTAAAATGGAAAATAGTCAGGTAACATCAGTGGAGAGAGGAACAGCAGGAATGTCTCAGGTCGATGACCTTTCAGCACAACAGGAAAGGTTAGAGAACAAACGTTACACATGTTTTAAATTGCAAAGAAGCTGTGGGAACAGATAAAACAAAGGCAGCATTGGCGATAGAGTGATGACTTAGTGAGACTGAAGGATATAAATGGTGGTGAAAGGCAGGGGAGACGGTTTGTTGATGGAAGAGATGTAAATGGAAGATAAGTAAGAACTTAAGAAATAGAAGCAGGAGAAACCCCTTATGTCCCTGGTGCCTGGCTGGCCCTCTATTTTAGACTCACTTACCTGTCCTACATTAAGTCATATCCCTTGATTCGCAATATATCTAAAAAAATCTTTTGATCTCGTTCTCAGCAGGGAAAGCAACCTGCAGAGAGGGGAAAATATATATATATTTTTTATGACTGTAAGGAAAATCCATTTCGTTGTCTCTTATGAGACAATGATAATAAATTGAATCCAATCCAAAGTCAATTTTACAGATGTTTCATCAGAACTGGCCAATTCAGATAGAAACTAGAAAGGCTGGTTATCTGAAATTATTCAGTTCAGTGTCAAGTCCTGTATTTTGTCTACTCAGAGGCTGAACTATTGTTCCTTGAGCTAACTTTGGTATTTCTTGGAACAGTGAATGAGGGCAAACAGAGAGAGGTCAGCATAAATAGAGGGAGAATTTAACTTGAGATCCACTCTTGCAGGCAGAACGGGTACTGTACAGTGGAGTTGTGAAGGGAATTACAGGTAATGTGTGGTTGATTTCCCCAATGTAAGGATGATAATACGTGTTCTCACCAAACAGAGTACACTAACTGGATTAGTGCTTCTCTAGTCTCTGGATGGTGAATGGGAAGAGGTAAATTTCCTGAAGTGCTATCTTCTGCAGCTGCATGCACAAGGGAGTGGGTGTGAGTGCATATTGAAGAGAGAACTAGGGAGTTGTGAAGGGAATGACCCCTTCAGAATGTTGAAGAAGGGAGGGGAAGATGCGCCTGGTGGTGGCATCTTGCTGGAGGTAGTGTAAACTTGGAGGGTGGTGGGATTGAAGTGGCAAACAAGAGTATAGTTGCTTTAGATTGGGAGGAGAGGGATGGGAACAGAAATACCAAAAATTGAACATAAGCAATGGAGAACCTGTCAACTACAAAATCCCTGGCTAAGGTGTAAGGAGGGTATTCTTGGGATAGGAAACGTCATCATCAGGCCAAATGTAATGGAGTTGGAGAAACAGGAGGAACGGAATGGAGCCCTTTCTAGGAGATGTGCGGGAGGTGTTATTGTCAAGACAGATGTGGGAGTCTGTGGGCCTGCAAAGGATGTTGGTTGCTAACCTGTCCCCTGAGAAGGACATAGAGAAGCCGAGAAAAAGAAGGGAAGAATGAGAGGTGGGCCATCTGAGGTGGAAATTGTCAGTAAAGGTGGTGACATTTATGAAATATATTCAGGCTGGCAGCAACATTAATACAGTTAGGATACAGACAGTCAGATGAGGTGAGGGAGGGGGGTCGACATAGTGCTGAACAAGCAAATGTTCCACATCTCCCACAATGAGACTGGAAACATTAGAGCCACTGTGGGTTCCCATATTTACAGGATACTGATACTTTATTGTCACATACCCAGCTAGGTGCAGAAAAACTCTTTGTTTTTGCATATGAGGTACACAAGAGAGTCGCCACAACGGCACCAACAAAGTTACAAAAAGTACTCAACCTTTCTTTGTGTGTGTGTCCCCCCTCACACCAGATCCCCCTTAATTCTCAGTGGCCCCACCGCACTAGGTCTTTGGTTTTCGGCAGCCCCCCCCCCTTTCCCCATGCCATTCTTGATTTAGAGGTAATGAGTAGAGTTGAAGAAGTTCAATATTGTTCAGCCAAGCGAATATAGGGGGGCTGCTAGTTCAACATAATCTTCTATCCTTATATAATTGCCTCCCCTTCCATCTATACCTCTAGCCTCTATTCTCCCATGTGGTAACATTCTAGGCAATATCCATGTGAAGATTTTGGTTTTCCTTAAATGTTCATGAGGTTTCCTAATGATCATCTTATAGTTTTTCTTGCCTATAGTTTTCACCTTATGAACATCTTCTTTATGTCCACTCTATCTAATCTCGTTATAATAATGCAAACATTCATCTGCTTTTTCAATCTTCTATAGATAGAGAAAACTGTTCCATATTCCCCAATGGGTTTCTGCATCTTCTCAGTTCTGCTGGTATTATTCGATACATTTATTTTTCTCCTTCACCTTATCCTTTGCATAATGTGGCGACCAGAATTATTTATAGCACCAGCGTTGACTCTTTCTGCACTTCATGCAGCTTTGGGAAAGCAGCCAACGTAATCAAGAGTCATTCCCTCGTCCCCCATTCAGCAAAAGATACAAACACATACCACCAGATTCAAGGGGAGCTTCTTCCCCACTGTTATCAGATTCTTGAACAAACCTCTCAGAAGCTAAGAAAGTAATCCCGATCGCCCAATCTACAGCTTGCACTTGATTTTAATCTGCACTTTCTCTGTAGCTGTAACACCATATTTTCCCTACAGTTTCCTTTCCTTTGTTTACACTAATGTTGTGTTTATATACAGTTTCCTTGCAACCATGTATAGATGATTTACCTTGATTGCATGCAAAACAAGGTTTTTCACTGTATCTCTGAGCATGCGACAACACTATAAACAATGTCAATTACCTTACAGAAGTTCAAGGTAGACAAAAATGCTGGAGAAACTCAGCAGGTGAGGCAGCGTCTATGGAGCAAAGGAAATAGGCGACGTTTCGGGTCGAGAACCTTCTTCAGACTGATGTGAGGGTGGGGGGCGGGAAGAGGAAAGGAAGAGGCAGAGACAGTGGGCTGAGGGAGAGCTGGGGAGGGGAAAGAAGGAGAAAGCAGGGACTACCTGAAATTGGAGAAGTCAATGTTCCTACCGCTGGGGTGTAAACTACTCATGCGAAATATGAGGTGCTGCTCCTCCAATTTACAGTGAGCCTCACCCTGGCCATGGAGGAGGCCCAGGACAGAAAGGTCGGATGCGGAATGGGAGGGGGAGTTGAAGCGCTGACCCACTAGGAGATCAAGTTGGTTATTGCGAACCTAACCTCTCTGGTTTTCTGTTCTAATCCTGTAAAAATGTGTTATTGGCTTTAGTTCTCCTTATTAACCCACTTTTAATCAGTTGTCCTCTCAGATGCCTCTGTTCTTTTATCCGGTTAAGAAACGTACTTTCCAAAGGGTATTTAAATCCAAACGAAATATCTCACCTCATCTACCAATTAAGTGCCAATTTATAACATATTCCTACATTGTGCTGCAATCTTCCTCCATATTAAGCACAACTCTAAATTTACCTTTTCTGCACATTATTACATTTGTACTTTGAATTCCAGAAGTTAAGGCATTTATGTAAATCACGGTTGATCACAAAACCAACCCTTGCAGAACACGACCTACCACAATATGACAATAAAAATATAATTCTGCTGTTGAACAGTGTTACACTAAAATCACAAATTCTTATCACTGTTAGGCAAACATGAAATGCTGTTAAAATCTTCTGTCTGGAGGTCATAACCTCTGACTTTCATTTTCTTTATTTTTAAAAAGAGTTTGTTAAGTCTACTCAATGGTTAGACATTCTGGCTCCTGTGTGAAATGATTGTCATTGTTTATCTTTTTTAAGAGTGACACAGATATTTGAGTGTGCTGCTTATACATAACAGGGAAGGGCGAGCAATGAGAAATGCATGTTGTGTGGGAGGGGGTTGGGGAGGGTGGCATATTGGACTTTGCTAAACAACTACGAGCACACACTATTTTAATAGAAATTTTGAACCTTGTAAAACCCAATGTGGTATAATTTTTTGTATATAAAACGTTCACCTGAGTCAGTGACATTTACTTGTTTTGTACCACCAGGAAAACATTAAACTATTGTAGTGAGCTTGGCTTTGATATGGTGTGTTATCTCTTTGTACTTCCCTTTGAACTGCATGGTGGAATGTTGTGTAGAACACTTTGCAAGCGACATAGAAGAAAATCTTACGAGAGATTACATTTTAATAATATTACCATTAACATATATATTTTCTGATGACCAAGGAGGCCATTTAGCCCATCCATTCTATGGCTGATCTATGGCAGAGCATTCTCATCAATCACATTCCAAAACATTTTTCCTGCATATTATTCTCTCTCAGATTCCCATCTCCCCCACTGATTCTATCACCCAGTTGTATTAGCGGGTGAATTACACAGGCTTGGTCTCCTACAAACCCACTCGTCTTTAAGACATGAGTCTTTAAGACATGAGAGGAAACCGAGGGTCTAAAGGAAACCCATGCAATCATTGGGAGTACATGCAAATTCCACACACAACACCGGATGTTAGGATTGAACCTGTGCCACTGAAGCCATATGGCAGCAACATCATCTGCTGCACTAAATTGCCCCCCTGTGATACTCCAAATAGTACTGCACCTGATTAATGCGAGTGGGGAGTTGTGTGGGTGCAGGAATAGATTTTACACAGGTCACTCAGACAGGAGACTATACAAATGAATTAAGATTTGCTTAAATCAATAGAACTGAATTTCTTAAATGGGCCACCGACCCTTGGAACTTGTTCATTTACCTGGATGCTAACATCACGGATGACCTGTCCTGGGCCCAACACATCAATGTAATCATAAAGAAGTTGTACCAGTGCCGTTATTTCCTTAGAAGTTTAAAGAGATTCAGAATCTCACCGAATTATCTTAACAAACTTCTTAGAAAGTATCTCTGTATTCTGTAGAAAGTATCCTGATCAGTTGCATTATGACCCGGTATGGCCATTACAATGCGCTGGCACCCAAGAGGTTGCAGAGAGTGATGGAGAGCCCAGTCCATGGCCAACACAGCCCTCCCCACCATCACAATATGAGTTGTTGCCTCAAGAAGGCAGAATCAATCAACAAAGCTTATCCCCTCCATGCCTTCATCTTGTTGCTGGGAGGCACATAAGGAATAGTAGAGTTAGGCCATTCCTCCCATCAAGTCTACTCCGCCATTCAATCATGACTGATGTATTCTCCTAATCCCATTTTTCTGCGTTCTCCCCATAACGTCTGACATCTGTACTAATCAAGAATCTATCTATCTTTGCCTTAAAAATATCCACTGACATGGCTTCCCCAGCTTTATAATTCCACAGATTCACCACCCTCTGACCAAAGCGATTTGTCCTCATCTCCTTCCTAAAAGAACATCTTTTAATTTTGAGGCTATGACCTCTAGTCTTAAACTCTCGCATTAGTGGAAACATCCTCTCCACATCCACACTATCCAAGCTTTTCCCTATTCTGTATGTTTCAATGAGGTCCCCCCTCATTCTTCTAAACTCCAGTGAGTGCAGGCCCAGGGCCAACAATTGCTCATCATAGGTTAACCTACTCATTCCGAGGCTCATTCTTGAAGCCTGAAGCCCTAAACCACCGGGTTCAGGAACACCTACTTTGCTACAAACATCAGGTTCATGAATGGATCTGCACAACCCAGTCCCACCTCGGCAATAGAACACTGCGGACTGCCTCTTGCACTATCGTGAGCTCATTTTCTATTTGTGTTTTGCACAAATGTCTTGCATTTTTGCACAGTTTTGTTCTTTGTACTGTCTTGTAGAATTTATGGGTAATTTATGTATAATATTTGTATGATTTATGTTTTTGTGTGTTGCCCGTGTCTATGTGCCTGTGATGCTGCTTTGGCTAAGATTTTAATTGAGCCTGTATCACACCCTACTTGTGCATATGACAATAAACTCAGCTTGACCGCTTTTCATCCAAACAGTGATTTGAAAATCTGCCCAGAGATTTCTTGCTGTTTAATTTTGAGATGATAGAGTCAATTTAAGGTGAATAACATCAAGTAACAAAACCAGTATTTAAAAAAAATGTCTGAAGTAGCTTTCAATCGACAATTAAATTCGTACTCAGAATATTTTCAAGATTATGGGGAAGAGTCTCCCTCTCCCTGACTCTCAGCCTGAAGAAGGGTCTCGACCCGAAATGTCACCCATTCCTTCAATGCATCCAGAGATGCTGCCTGTCCTGCTGAGTTACTCCAGCATTTTGCATCTATCTTCTGCCCATCTTGTCCATACCAACCAAGTTTACATAACGAGCTAGTCCCATTTGCTTGCATTTGACTCATGTCCTTCAACACCCTTCCTATCCATATATCTGTTCAAGTACCTTATAAAAGGTTGTAATTGTATCCATTTCTGTAGCTCTTTCTAGATACTGTATGTATTACTCTTTGAGTAAAAAAGTTGCTTCTGGGATTTCTCCTAAATCTCTTGCTTCTCACCTTGTGCCTATGGTTTCCAGTTTTTGAATCCTCTACCCTTGGAAAATGGGTATTCACCTTATCCATGCCAGTCAAGATCTAGTGCACCTCAATAAAGTCACCCCTTAGCCACCTACATGCCAAAGAAAAAAGCATGCCAAGCATTTTCTTCACCACACTGTCCATCTGAACTGCTCCTTTCAGGTAACGATATGGCTGTCCTCACAGATATCTCTGTTCTGCAACACTCACAAAGGCTCTAGCGTTTACTGTGCAAGTCCCACCCTGGTTTGACATACTGAAATGCAACACCTCACACTTGTCACAGTTAAATTCCATTTGCCATTTCTTGGCCCTCCTTCCCAATTGATCTGGATCTTGTTGTAAACTTGGGTAACCTTCCCCACTGTTTACTATACCACCTATTTTAGTATAATCTGCAAATTTACTGACAATGTTAACTACATTGTCATCCAAATGACTCATGTATACAACAAACGACAGTGGACTCAGCACTGACCTCTGCAGCACACCACTGTTCACAAGCCTCCGATCAGAAATACAACTCTCCACAGCTACCCTTTGACTCCTTTTCCTTTTCCAACTTGAAGTCTAAAGAAGAAACGTTGCCTATCCACATTCTCCAGGGATGCTGCCTGACCTGCTGAGTTAATCCAGCATTTTGTCTATCTTTGGTATAAACCAGCACAGGATCCCTGTGTATATAAAGGAAATGCAGGAAAGGGGAGCCTGACGAGTTCAAATGGAATGTGGGAAATGGGGGCCAAATGAGTTAGAAGGGCCATGATGATCATGAGGGGAAAGTGAAAAACGTGGCCCCAGTAAGTTTAAAGAGTTTAAACAGAATGGGGTGAACCAGATGCCAATCCATTGTGATTTCTAAACAATATCTTACCAGCTTATCAGAATTTGACTCATTTAAGAGCTTGAAACAACTAAATATATCAGTCCGAGCGTTAAGTTATCAGTTTGCGACACTTGATATGTTACAAACCAATCTGCAGAGGCATTTGTCATGGTAGTTGATATGGCATTTTGTAACAATAGTAGTATTAATTTCACAGTGCAAGATCAAGGGTACTGACCAAGTCACATTCCTCTCACATGGAAAACATTCTATATACCGAACTCCACCATTCTCTCCATCATTTTATAGATATCAAGAGAGATCCCTTTATATTAAATAAATGCACCGTAGCCAAAGCTTTAAAACAGATGTAGAAAAACAATTACATGTGGGAAAATCTTAAACAAGATTGGCGACTGGATCTAGACTTTCAGGATCCAAAAATCCATACAGTGATATTCCAGCACAATTTCAGGGATACATGTGCGGGAAACCTGCAGCATTTTCCCCTCTCATCCTAATATGCTTCCTGGAGTTCTGCAGATTACAGTTCCTCTGTGCCTGCAAAGCCTGTGTGTATGCACACTGGGAGAGAAAGCTTTTATGTTTCAATGACATTGGACATCCTACCCAAATAAATCTATCCAAGTTTGACCTCTGGCTGTCTGCACATAACATTGTAAAAGAACAAAGTAGTTTTTTGTTACTGACTGAGAACATAGTTGTCCGTAATCTGGCTACTTTATATGCTGCAGTGATATCCAGGGAAATTGTATATTGTATGATTCATATCCTCACATTACAAGGTCTACTTTTATCTGCCATATCCAATGTTTTCAGCAAGAATAAAGAATGAACTTGCACGTATATAATGAGATCAAGATCTCTCCATTTACTTAAATAGATTGTACAAAGGTGAATCTATTTGTGATTCCTATGTACAAACTCTGCATGTGAGGATAATGTGCATGGTTACAGCGCAGATACAGCGCAGAAAATGGCCCTTCGGCCCACCGGGTCAGCACCGACTCCATACACTAACAGTATCCTACACACACTAGGTACAATTTACAATGATACCAAGACAATTATCCACAAACCTGTACATCTTTGGAATGTGAGAGGAAAACAGAGATCCCGGAGGAAATCCATGCAGATCACGGGGAGAACGTACAAACTCAGTACAGACAGCACCCGTAGTCAGGATCGAACCTGGATCTCTGGCGCTGTAATGTAGCAACTCTACCGTTGAGCTACCGTGCCGCCCCAATGAAAGCAATTCTACCATGTAATAATAACCTGATAGAGCAAGCTTTTAGTCTCCTTGTGCAATGATTTTGCTGCATTGGTCATTTGGGGGAGTCATGCAGTTCTTAAAATTGCACTCACCCTGCTCTGAGGACCAGCATTCACAAGATCATCAGAACAGCACTCTGACCTCCAGCAGACAACTTGGATCAATGGGGTAAGGAGAGTGATTAAAAACAAGCAACTCTACACTGACCATTGCATTTAATAGTAAACACTCTGTCCTGTGTCCACATGCAAACAAAATGACTCATTCCTTCTTCTCTCCTCTCCCATCAGGCAGAGGTTACAACAGCTTGAAAGCATGCACCACCAGATTCAGGAACAACTTTTTCCCTGCTGTTATCAGACTACTGAAAGGACTTCTCCAAGCAGCCGATCTCCCAACCTACCTCATGGTGGCCCTTGCAATTTTTTTTCAGCTGCACTTTCTCTGTGACTGTAACACTATAAGTCTGTAACACTATATTCTGCACATTGTTATTTTTCCTTTCGCCTTAATGTTGTATTTGTGTATGGTTATGTTGTACTCATGTCTTGTCCGATTTGACAGGATAGCACACAGTATCGCAGTACACAATGACTATAATAAACCAATGCCACCACCGATACAGGCTGGGGCCTTAAACCCTATCTACGTGCTGGAGCCGGAGGAATAAGAGATAGGTGGACGGGAAGACCTAATGTGGAGCGTGGTCTGAAGAATGTTCTCGATCAAAAACATCACCTATTCCTTCTCTCCAGAGATGCTGCCTGTCCCACTGAGTTACTCCAGCATTTTCTGTCTCTCTTCGGTGTAAACCAACATCTCCAGTTCCTACTGCGCAATAATGTGGAGAGTCCTTTATGTCAGGGCAGCAGACATCAACTCTTCAGACAATAATGTCAATTCATTCCCGTCAATAAACAATATGCTATCCCTCTGTTGTAGTCATTACATGGGACAGACTCAAGGGGCCGAATGGCCTAAGTCTTCTCCTATGTCTCTTTTCTCAGCATCTTCAGTTAAGCGAGGTAAATGTAGAACAAAACGCTTGTATTCATATCAGGAATTGGATACGATACCGTTAATGAATTAGGGAACATTTTCTGTATTACGCAGGCCAAATTAGTTGTAATGAATTTCTTTCGGGAATTAGAGGATCACTTAAAAGGTACTTTAGCAATTGACAAGCAGAAAAGGAAGCTAACGAAAAAAAATTCAGGGAACATCAGTTGTTTCCATCTGAAATCCCCACCTCCTCCGTCCCCGTCTCTTGTACCAGCTTCTCCACGGGTCTGTGGCATGTGCATTGTTTTTAATCAAACATTATGTATGTCAGGAAGAAAGACAATGTGTAATCAGGATTACTTTCTTTTTCCTTTTCCAATCTCTAATTTTAGAAGAGGGTCATTTCGCAAAAAATACTAAATTACTTCTGCTGATGAAGAAATCATAAATGAAATTGATTTTCAGTACGTTTTGGCATACTCATTCAATTGTCAAATTCCAAACAGGACAAGTAATAACTCTCCATCCACCGAACATACAAAAATCCCAACTCCCGTGAGAATCTCCAGTGAGTTGTCCTCAAGATGGTATTTTTGTATAACCCATTGTATATTCATTTCAGATGTTTTCCTTAAAGCTAAGTGCTGCACAATTCTGAAGCTTTTTGCTTTTCTCCTCTAGAGAGTTCAGCAATGAGGCAATAATTTCACTCTTTGAATTTTATCTGCACTGCGGCAATCTTATCTGACATGGAAATGGCAGGGTGACGGGCAATATTAACCTTTTAAATATATTGCGGAGACAGAGTGTGAATGAAGGCTGGCGCAATAGTGGAGTCGCTGCCTTACAGAGCCAGTGTCCTGGTTCAATCCTGACTATGGGTGCTGTCGGTACTGAGTTTGTACATTCGCGTGGAATTTCTCTGGTGCTCCAGTTTCCTCCCACACTCCAAAGACTTACACATTTGTCAGTTAATTGGCTTTGTTAAAAACTGTACATTGTCCCTAGTGTGTAGGATAGTGCTTGTGTACGGGGATCACTGGTCAGCGAGGACTCGGTGGGCCGAAGGGCCTGTTTCTGTGCTGTACCTCTAAACTATACTAAATTAATATTTTCCTGCGGCATAGAAAGAGGAAATTCAGCTCATGAAAAACTTACTGGGTTTCCAGGCAACTCATTTCCCTTCAACCCATTCCTTTCCTGCTATCTCAATTCTTCTACCATACACCTCCATGGGAGCAAAGTTACAGAATCCACTGAACCCACCAACCTGGAATGGTCTTTGGAATGTGGGAGTAAACCAGAGCTTCTGAATGAATCCCATACGGTCATAAAATAAAATGCAAACGCCACAGAGATCAGGACCAAGACTGGCTCGCTGGAGCTGCGAGTTGGCTGTACAAATTTCTATGCCGCCAGGACAATGCAAAGCTTCGCTCTAAAGGTACACTCTGTGGCTAAGGATGGGGACTTTAAACTCGAGCACAACAGAAAGTGGGTCGCTCGTAAACACAAAATGCATTCCAACATCAGTCTGCTCACCTTCAACCGAAGGGCTAAAATGGGACAAGATCAAGTAAGATATCTGATGCATAATGTAAAAGCACCCACTCCATTAAGACAACGTTCTTCTCCGACCACATAATAATAGCTCTGCCTCACTCCAGAAGAAACACAATCCTTTGGGAGCTAAATGGTATTGCAATAATCATTTGAGTACTATATGGATAGTTTAAGTATACAGTGTGTTATTGACAAAGATTGGAAACCATAGCCATTAAAAAAGGAAGTGTGGTGCTTTAAAAGGGTCATTATACAATTGCCATTAGCTTTAGGGCAATATTATTCTATTTCTATTGATTTTCTCTTCCAATTCAGGCTGGTTTCACTTCTTTTAAGTAAGTATTCAATAATCACTTGCTCACTCCACCTGCCATAGCGGTGAAATATGGGTGGTTGTTATTTCTTTATTGCTTTGTCAGGGCTTTCAAAAGGTCATGGTTCCTGACCAAATGTGATCAGTTGCAACGCTGTACACTGAAAGTTGTTATGTGGGAAAAACCATTATGGCGACGGTGGGGTTTGTGCACGGGTACTCGATGAGGGGTCTGATTCCCTCACTCTCCTCGTATGTTCCTAAATTGTCCAGCCGCTGAGCGTGGATCAGGGGAGATT